>NW_027491555.1:0-27459 GCF_021521415.1 Bidens hawaiensis
AAAAGATCCTAACAGGAATCATACTAATTAAGTGGCTGTCACATAGATCCATGTTCATCGCTTCTGTGATACGGATTAGTTCAATTAAGCTCAAAATTTAGGTGGACATCACATGAGAGATTGTGGTGCCTCCTATCTATTCTCAAGGCGTATTTGGCTTTCCCCAAGTCACCTCGAGTTGACTTCGACCCGTAGTGTCTGATTAATCTGTAAGCACACATCGATCTTCGGATTCTTCTTCCCGTTATATCTCATACTTTGACCGATTCATCTTGCCTCTTGTAGATATGTGCAATAAAATAAGCTTCAGAAGGCTTAACAATAATAGCCATAGTTTTTTTTTTAATAAACACCTTTATACAACTTCATAATTGAATTCAACTGCAAGTCCCGAATCTGGATCACTGCAGGTACTTAATACTATCTTCGCGGGAATCAGAACACTCACGGGCTCGTGTATGACTGGGTAATCACTTTTCTGCTATCATTCGGAAAGATGTATATGGAGACATGCACAACTCAGAATGATTCTCCACATTAAATCGAGAAGATTTAGTTTGTATCACTTCTAATTTTACGTACCATAGAAAGCTACCATAATATACAATGACTGTTCTAGAGTCTTTTAGGCCTAATAACTTCACCAGTTAAGAACACAAAATCAGTTTTTTATCACTTTCCAAGGTTGGATCAATTTTCTTTAAACATCGTATTGAAACTTCTTACGAAGTTATAGACTTGAAAAATTATATCATCTCCCATAAAAAAATTAAATTCTATCACCCCGATCAAGTCAAAGTCTTCAGGTAAACGGCTATCCTGAAGATCCAATGGATCAGCTGGACCGACCACATATGAGTATGTGTCCTCTAACTAAGTATGAACGACTATTTTTCAGCGAAAGAATAAAAACCCATCATAAACCGCCCCGGTCACTTTCAGTCATCTGGTTTATGGCTATCCTCATAATCTACAAGTAGAAGTAAGGACAAAACATATCCGAAGATATGTCCTTCAAACTTAAGCAACCGACATAATTTTAAGCGATAGTGATGGTTTTTTCTTTTTTTTAACTGAAAACAAGGTTACTCGAATTGATCATCCCATTAAGCTCAACAAGATTTTGAAAACGGATCGGTCAAACGCTTTAGTAAAAAGATCGGCAAAATTATCCAAAGAATCAACCTTTTCAAGCACAATTAATTTCTTCTCAGCACAATCCCGTATAAAATGATGACGAATGTCAATATGTTTAGTTTTACTGTGTTTAACGGGATTGTTAGGTACTGAGATTGCAGCAGTGTTATCAATGCAAATAGGAGTTTGAGTAAAATTCAGAACATAATCGCGCAATTGTTGTTGTATCGATAAAACCTGGGAGAAGCAGTTTGATTGTGCCATGTACTCTTCTTCGCAGGTGAAATGGCTACTGAGGTCTGCTTCTTGCACTGCCACGACACAAATCTTCCTCCGAGAAACTGACATCTACCGGTTGTTGACTTCCTGTTCTGATTGCAACCTCCATAGTCAGAATCTGTGTAAGCTACCAAATCCAGTTCTCCCCCTTTCGTGTACCATAATCCCAACTTAAGCTTGCCTTCGAGATACCACAAGATTGTGACATCCGTGGCAAAACCGAGTACACCTTGGTACTTACAAACTCGAATAAGCGTTTAACCGCTTATTACGTAACGAACAAACGAATAACCAAACGGGTCTGGTTATGGTCCGGATATCCCAGGGTGCTATATATAAGCGATATATGTGACATTCGTGACAAAACGAGGTATACTATATTCATTACGTAACAAGTAAACGATAAATCGGTTAATTCGTAGTGCTTAAACGAGTAACCGACCGATTCTAATTATAACCCGTATATATACTGAGGGGTCAATATACGAGTTATATATATATTATAGAGGCTAACATATTGATATTTAGGCCCCAGTACGTTTAAAACTCTTTAAACGAAAAAGGTTTCGTTTATCGATACGCTATAAGCTTAAACGCAATCGTTAATATCAAAACGAGCATTGTAGCATCCGTTAAGCCGAAAAAGATTTATAAAACACTTATATGACATGTTTTAAGAATCCGTGAAAATATTTTGGAATTTTACAACGAGTCATTACGTTTTTCTTATTTTACAAAAAGAAGCTGAAAAACACTCGTTTTCGCGCTGGTTTTCGCACTCGAACTAGTTTTCTTGCGAAAAACCAAACCCGAATTAAATTTTGAACCGACGTTTACGTGTGGCAACGAAAACCGAGGCACCATTGGGCCAAAAAGAGGCCCAATGGGCCTTATATACTTGCGGTCGCCCCCTTACATTATTCTACCAAATATATTACCTTGAAAGCTTCTTGAATAAGCCACCTATTTTATACATTAAACATAAAGACCAGACCTTGTTCAGCTGTGTTCTTCAAGTTCAGCCAAAGTTTTGAGGTAAACCCTCTAATTTTCATTGATTTCATACTTAATTAACATAGTTTAAACATGAAAAATTAATCCTTGATTAGTTTTAAACATGTTTAACCATCCAAAAATCATAAAAATCAAGTAAAATCATGTTTTGATGTTAAACAAGTTTACAAACCAGGAACGTATACTTTTTTGGTCAAAAACGCGGATTAGAACATGAATATAACGTTTTTACGGTTTGAAAGTTCGGTTTGAACCCAAAACCGAAACCCTAATTATCAAGGCTGTCACAAGGATGATTTATGCTTGGTTTGATGTTATATGATATGTAGATACACTGAGATTGCAACCCGAGACCCGGAAAGTTCATTTAAGCTAGCAAAACTCATCGAAAACCGACAAGGCAAACCCGTAACACTCGTTTAAGGGCTGTTTAGGTTAAGGTTGTGATGTGCATATTATTAGACTTGAAATTTTTCAGGGACATCAAGGACCATGTCATTGAGTCCCTGTTAAAATTTGGTAATTTTTTTGACCATCCGAGAATATTTGGCGAATTTATTACCGAATTGGACGTTTATTTGGGAAAAATATCTAAAATACTTCAAAAATTATGAAATTTTCTGGGAACTCAGATTTAATGTATTTTGATCACATATGAATTTTGAGATCATTTGGAGAAGTCTAAGGGTGTTTTGTACATATGCGTTCATAGCGAATTTTTATAGCCGAATTTGGGCCGAAAAGAATATTGAACAGGCTTTTTACATTCTGGAATTGATACAGGTTGTTTTGGGACATGATTTGAGTATTCAGGAAATTTTGTGGAATTTTTGGAAATTGTTTGGGATAAACAGACGATTTTCAGGCGAAATATAGCTGATAAAATGAATTTTTATAAATTATTAAATCAGTAAATAATTCCATAAATATTTTTATAAAAATCTACATATTTTAATTGATAAGTGGCTAAATTTTCATAATTTAATGATTAACGGTAAATTCATTATGCTAATTTAAAGATTAAACAAATTCAGTTTTTATAAAAACCGGCAAGTTCGCGACTAACGAACCTGCGGGAATATCAAAACACCAAGAGTGATCAAAAATCATATTTTTGGACTAATTAAGTAAAAACGAACTTTTCTATAAAAAACCTGGACAATCCGGATAGATTGGGCGCATTTCTTCTTAAATCAAACTGAATAAACGGAAACGGACCCCGAGGCTAATCCGGTACCCCAGTATGTGATCCTTCTTTATAACTTAATCATTTTATTAACCAATACATTTACCCAAGCTTATTTTCCAATAACTGTTTTCTGAAAGCGTAAACGAACAACTTGGCCCAGCTGGGAAAACGGGAATCTGAGCCAAGTTCAGTTTTAAGTATTAGATATTAAACAACATCACAGCCTAAGCCTATTACCACTTTCTGGGCGTACCAGCTATACCCAGATTAGTTATACAGCCCAGTTTAATACTGAGATTATAATAATATTAAAATATTAATATTATTATAATATGGACTATAGGGACTAAGTGATAGCAAGGGAAACGAACCCCGTGCTGATCTCGCACTGAGTGCCTACAAAACCGTGAGTTTCATGACCCCACTCTTTAAACTATTTTACGAACTTTTGGGGTGGAAAGCATATTTATACACGTTATTTATCTAAACACGGATCAGGATATAAAATATCTGAACATTTATATATGAAAAGTCCCTACAAACATAATGATTGACTACGTGCTGATGAAAGATGATGATTATCGTTGATTGATATATTGAGTGGAGATAATACGAATTGCAAAACATAATGAAATTACACGTGACAGCATGTTTATACAAACACGTTATGTAATGTTAAACATAACTAATTTGGGAGACAACGTGGTCTGTAATGGCCATGGGGATAACGTGGTCTGTGATGATTATGAAGCTGTTGTGGGCAGAAGGGGGGTCACAATAGTAACAAACTAAAGTTGAGTATGGCCTATGAGCCAAGTTCTGCTGCAACTTACTAAACTAAAGTTGAGTATGGCCTATGAGCCAAGTTCTGCTGCAACTTATAAATTAAAGTTGAGTATGGCCTATGAGCCAAGTTCTGCTGCAACTTACTAAACTAAAGTTGAGTATGGCCTATGAGCCAAGTTCTGCTGCAACTTATTAAACGAACTAACTTGATTATGACATGAATGTTAAGAAAATAATGTGATTATGCGTATTGTGGGCGGATGGGGAGCCACAGTATTTGGTGATACGTGATAAATACTATATGTGTGTATGTGTCTATATACATGCTAGGTGATTAGCCGTAGGAAATACTATGTGTAGAATATACTAATTATTTGCGTGTACACTATATAATGTTTGAGTTTACATGGAATCATTGTGGGTGGAAGGGGGATCACAGTGGTTGATGTTAACGCGGAAACGTTGTGGGCGGAAGGGGGGGCCACAGTGGTTGAGTTTATGTGGAACCGTTGTGGGAGAAAGGGGGTCAACAGTGGTTAGTTAAACACAGAAATTGGAGACAGGTAGTACGAACAAACAATCAAGATTTTACCGAAATTTCGAATTTATATTATAAACCTACATGTGTGCATATGCACACACAAGGATATGGCTGTACATATTTATACAACCGTAAATACATATTTTTACATACGCGCGTACATACAAACTATGACTGTATGGTGCACAGAACTGATTTCGTTAAAACTTATGAAACTCACCAACTATTCGTAGTTGACCTGTTTTAACATGCTTTTCAGGTAATCAGATATGAGAAGTAATTTCCTGTGCGTTACGTGTCTGATTGGTGATTGATGTCGTGGGCATTTGAGTTAGAAGTAAAGTGATTGAAGAACAGGTTAAATTGTATCACCTAGTTTGTAAAAGATGTTAGAACGATGTAATAAATTGTAAATTAGTTAGTAACGTTTCTTTATGAACAATGTATTTGATACCAGTTGTATCTGTTGCATTTCCGTTTTACGCTTCCGCAATTCGCTTAACGGGGTGTGACAAAGATTCTCTTCACTCCCTTCATGTGAGATTCCTTCGGGTTTGCCTGAAAACGAGCACAAAGACAAACTACAAACATAATGTCAGGTCTAGATGTGGTTAGATACATTAAGGAACCTATGATTGCTCGATATTGAGTGGGATCCATATATTCACCACTGTCGGAACCAGCACCCAGTTTGTGGTTGACGTAGATTGGAGTGTCAAATTGGGTACTATCATCCATCTTGAAGCGTTGGAGCACATTATGGACATATTTCGTTTGATGAATAAACATGTCATCTTTCTTCTGATCTACCTGCAATCCCAAAAAGAAAGTTAATTCGCCCATGGCGCTCATCTCAAACCTCTTCTTCATGACCGCTTCAAATTCCTGACACATAGTGACTTTTGATGCAGCAAAAATGATGTCGTCCACATAAACCTGAACGAGAAGAAACTCTCCCCCTTTCTCCTGACAAACAGCGTACTATCAATCTTTCCTCTTTCAAACCCATTTTCTAGCAAGTAGTCTGACAATGATGCGTACCAGGCATGAGGAGCCTGATGTAACCCATATAATGCTTTACTCAGTTTGTACACATGATCAGGAAAATCTGGGCCAGGGAAACCCGGGGGTTGTTCAACATATACCACCTTATCGACTTTACCATAAAGAAATGCGCTTTTCACATCTAACTGGAACACTTTCATCTCTTGGTGTGCAGCATACGCCAAAAACAGTCGGATTGCCTCCAATCTCGCTACAGGAGCAAACACTTCATTGTAATCGACCCCTTCCTGCTGATTAAACCCTTTCACTACCAATCTTACCTTGTTCTGTATGATTATCCCCTTCTCATCTCTCTTACATTTAAATACCCACTTTGTACCGATAGCAGTTACTTCTTGCGGTTTCTCAACTAATTTCCACACTTCCATCTTCTCAAACTGTGCCAGTTCTTCCTGCATGGCTTCAACCCACGAGCTATCCTTCAGTGCCATTTGATAATTCTTTGGTTTAATCTGGCTGATGAAGCAGGTGTACAAGCATTCATTTATTATACCCGTCTCTTTAATGTTTGCGTAAACGCATGTGTGTTCATCCAAACTTCTTCTTGTACGAACACCGTCAGAAGGATTACCGATCACATTCTCCAAAGGATGATTCTTGTGAACTCTAGTAGTCTGAATTGGACCAACTTCCATATCATTTTCAAGATTTGAAAAAAGTTCATCGGTGTGAGTCTGAGGTTGAGTCTGGAATGGATTATAGAACTCATCATCATTCGAGACAGCAGGAGATTCAACCGCATTGGACGAGGTTGGTTGATTTTCATCATATTGTGGATGTTGCACAATGGTCTCCTCGTCGTCAAACAGTATCTGCGAGGCTATTTTCTCATCAATGTCTGCAAAATCCAAGTAGGGCACATTAAAAGATTTTAAAAGCTTATCATAGTAGAAAGCCTCTACTGGTCCCATGCTAGGCTTTGGTGATTTGTAACTAGTAATGTCAGTGTTACAGACCACCTCAACCATGCTGTTTGATAGATTAAAGACTCTTCTGTTGGGTGTCCCAACAACATAGCCAACTAAGATACCTTCGTTGGCCTTCTCACCAAATTTAGAGTTAGTCTTTAATATCGAACATGGGGACCCGAAAGGTTCAAGACCCTTCAAGTTTGGATTTCTACCATGCATAAGTTCATTACATGTTTTATTTAATCTTTTAACAGTTAAAACATGATTAAGGATATAACAGGCTGTAGCAACAGCCTCAACCCAGAACACCACAGGAAGTTTAGCATCTGCCAGCATGGTCCTGGCGCCTTCGATTAGCGTTCTATTCTTCCTCTCAACTACTCCATTTTGTTGCGGAGTATATGGGGCGCTGCACTGATGCTCTATCCCTTTCTGTAAGCAGAACATCTCCATCTGATAGTTCTTGAACTCTGTACCATTATCACTCCTGATGTACTTAACCTTTCTTCCAACAATATTCTCAACCTTGGTAATCAAGTTAATTACCAACTGAACTGTCTCATCTTTTGCCTTCAGAAAATTGACCCAAGAGTACCGAGAGTAATCATCGATTACCACCAGACAATATGAAGTTCCTCCTAGACTCTTTACATTCACAGGACCAAAGAGATCCATGTGAAGTAGGTCCAAGGTGTTAACAATTGGGTTAACTTTCATGGAGTGATGAGGCTTCTTGTGCTGTTTTCCTTTCTTGAATGATACACATTGGTCATCAAAATTGAAGTTCTTCAAAGGAACCCCTAGCATCAACCCATTCCAGACTATGTAGTTCATCTTGCGAAGATGTATATGACCCATTCTTCGATGCCACAATTCTGCCTTAGACTCAGTTGCCTTTGACAGAAGACATAACTCTTCTGTTGTCATCTCAGTTGACCTCATATCCATTACATACGTGTTCTTTTCTCTTGGAGCTTTCATCACAACCCAGGCCTCTGGTATCTTGAAACCAGGATAAAGAACGAGTGCTTCATCTTTAGTAAAGTGCACCGTGTATTCTTTGTCACAAATCTGAGATACACTCAACAAGTTATGCTTCAACTCTTCTACAAAATTCACCTTCTCTAACTTTATTCTTCCATTCGTCACAGTTCCAATACCACTAATTCTTTCTCCACTCTCTCCAGCGAAACTAACCCTTCCTCCTTGAACAGATTTCCAGTCACGTAACAATTTATTGTTACCAGTCATGTGCCGGGAACAGCCACTGTCTAAACCCCATATATTGTTTACAGCCCTGTTTGACTGTTCCTGCACAATAAAAGAGATAGATTATATCTGGGGACCCAAGACCTTCTGGTCTTGGGTTGAGTAAATCTGTTATTCGGCATCCAGTACCTTGATTGCCCAAAGTCAGTTTGAGGATAGTTTCTGTAAGTTCTGAACGGAAACTTCTAGAAGACTGGCTATGAGGCCATCCAAACCTTCGTGAATTAACTGAATTATAATTGTTGGTTTGGTAGTTTACTGGGAAAAAATGAGACTGATTTCTTTGAAATCTTGGATTAGTCCAATGACTGAAATTTGGTGTGTTCACATTTTTACCAGCATCATAATTAGTATTCGTTTTATTCTCAGTTTTCGGAGGCCACATACCTCTAAATTTTCAATGTTTCAGAGGACAATCAGCAACAAGATGTCCTATCATGTTGCATCTAAAACAACTTCTGTTCTTCTGTTTTTGTTGAACATCCGTCTCAGAAGTTGTTGCAGATGTTGAGGTAGCGTTACTATCCGTTTGTCTCACATATGGTGAGACGAACGGATTTAGAGAAGATATCGTTTCATCAAACTTATAGTCCTCCCCTCGTTTTAGTAACACAACCTCTTCTTTTATCTCACCCAATTCGGACGACTTGTCCGAATTTGATGAGACAGAGCTAGGGACAGAACTCGTAACATTAGAACTTGACTTACTCATTTCGCTCTTATTAACTTCAGTTTCTTTAGTAGATACTTTAATTGGAACCGTCTGACTAATCTCAACATTCGCAGATTGTTGATCACTAGGATCATAAGAATAGTTATTGTTGTACGGTGGTGGAACTTCTGAAAATCCAATTCCCCCTTTGTTAATCGGGGAACGTTGAACACTTATGATGTGATCTAGCATTGCCGAAGAATTTCTAAATTGTTCAATTTTTCTGTTTAGTTCCACCACTTTTACCTGGTAATCAGCTATCTGTTTATCTTTTTCAGCAATTAGTTTGGTCTTTTCTTCTAACACTTCATAACTAAGATCAATTACTTGTATTTTTTCAGCTAGACTGGCTTTAAGACTTCTGATATCCTTTTCACTAGCTTTTATTTTTACCGAGTAACTATTTTCTTTAGTTTTAGAATAGTGATGTTCTTCTTTCAGGTTTTTAAATTGAGTATCCAAACTAACAAACTGATCAGTTAATGTTTTTAATTGTTCAGACAGATTTTCACATTGTTCACAATGAAGTTCAGAACATACCTCAGAGAGCTGATCGTTCACTTCTGCCATGTATGCCTGATCTTCTCCCGTCTCTCTCTCACTTCCTCCAGTTTTGATGTTTACTAAATTAGCCTGTTCGAACACTTCCTCAACTTGTATATTCCAGTTGTATCCACCGTTCTGTTGAGATACCATAGCCTTATTTTCACTACCACCCCCATTCTGTTGAGCAGGCCTGTTCTTACTTCGTTCGACTCTTTCATTTGTACATTCCTTAGAAAAGTGACCATTTTGTTGACAGTTATAACATCGAACCTTTGATTTATCAAACCCTGGTCTTTCTCCAACAAACTTTCTACCCGTTTTCTTCAAAAATCTCTTTACCCTTCTGACTATCATAGCCATCTGCCACTGCAGATCCATCTCTTCCAGATCATCAGCATCGATCTGATCATAGTCTTCATCCAAGTTGCAGGCTCGACTATTTTACTTTTGATATAGTTCTCATAAGATGCAATGAAGGATGAATAGAGGGCAAACTGTTGTTCAGCAGATTTCACACTCATATGCATCTGTGAGTAGTTATTGCTTGGAGCATTGGATGAGAAATTTCCAGTTGTAGTTTGAGTCTTTGAGGAATTACTACCTCCTGCTACGAAACATACGTCACCATCCATATTGAGAATCACATGACCATCTGGAATGGAGTTTGATTCCCCCTTAGAGTATTAGGCAGTGGATTCTAATTTTGAACTTGAGCTCGGAGTGACTTTAGCACCATAAATTCCCGGATCCTATACCTGATCAGTGTGTGTCTCCTTTCGAGCCATGTTTAGTTCAAAATTTCGTAACTTATTTACCACCGTCTCCAAATTAATCTTATCAAAGTCCTTGTCTTCTCTCACCAGAACAGTGTACATCTCCCATTTTGGTGGAATAGCATCAAAAAGTTTCTCCACTATCTCTTCTTCTTTATATTCAATGGAGTAGTTATTTAGTTCTGTCATCAGATGATAATAACGTGTGATAATGTCATCAAGTGATTCATTTTTCAGGTACTTGAATACGGAGAATTGAGTTTTCAGCAGCTTTGTCTTGGAGGTACATATTCCAACATTTCCTTCATATCTATTCTCCAGTGCTTCCCATAGCTCTCTAGCAGTTTTGTATTTCTTAAAAGTATGAAGAATCTCTTGTGGGAGAGCCATGGTTATAGCTGCATGAGCTTTACTTTCTGCCTCATACATCTTCTTTTCTTCATCTTCCATCTTACTGTATTTTTTAATCTGTTCACGAACCTCAAACAAGGACGTTGGTGGAATGTAACCGTCTTGAATGCAAACCCACATCTTAGCATCTTGATACTTCACATACTGTTCAAACCGATCTTTCCATGCAATGAAATCAGTACCCTTTAGCAGTTTTGGAACTTTAGTTGTAGAACCAGCTTCAACCTCCATCTTTACGAGTTCTGTGATGTTTATTGAAGTCATTTTTGAAAGAATTGTAATTTAAAGATCAGAAATGAGATTCTGGTTTAAAATCAGTAATAGCGAAGTTAAGTTAACTTCGCTAGATGGTAACTTCGCCTGACTATTAACTTCGTGTATCCCATAACTTCGCACCTTCACAACTTCGCCCTTTCACAACTTCGCAGGAACCCTATAAGTTCGCTAAAAACCCTAGAGTAGGAGACGGAAACTTTGCTTCAAGAACAAGATTATGAGCAGGTTTTGTTAGGTTAATTGCGATGGACGCGAGGGTGTTTCGAGGGTATATTTGATGGGGGAAGATGGGCAAAAGATAAAAACGAGGTATTTCAACGTAAACTCGTTCCGGAATGGTCAAACAGAACGATCTTAATACCCGTGTGATAATCCCGAACCACACAATCACGAGCAAATGCTCTGATACCAAATGTAGGTTCCCAGCCGGATCTACACAGGAGTATCTCGTAACACGAGGGTGCGGAATCCCCACGTAATACGATACGAATGTATGACAAGCAATACGTTGAATCGGTAAAACAAACACACTGGATAATACTGTAACTTGATATATTGCTTATCGCCAACACGTGATACACACGATCACTAAAACAACTCATTTTCCCCCAAAAAAACTCTAACACAAAAACCGAAGTTGAGGTATATATAAGCCTCGACAACTTCGCCTAACATGCTAGGCGAAATTGTCATAACTTCGCTATATCCATATGTTCGCCTACATCCTAAGCGAACATGTAAAACAATATTCAACACTAAACAAACTAAAACGATTACAGACACATACAAAACACGAGATTTCGAACTACTGACATCATGCACCAACAGTTCCAGAGCCTGCTTTTGGAATATCTTCTTCCTGAATTTTCACTTGGTAATAACCGGATCTCATATCGATTTTAGAAAGATATTTTTCTCTCTGAAGTTGGTCAAACAAGTTGTCAATTGGAGGTAATGGGTATCTATTCTTAATAGACACTTTGTTTAATTCTCGGTAATTGATACACATTCGAAAACTCCCTTCTTTTTCAGAAACAAAACCGGTGCTCCCTAAGGTGAATAACTAGGCCGTATAAAACCCGTATCAAATAATTCTTGTAATTGACTAGATAGTTCTTGTGTTTCATAAGGTGGAAGACGGTAAGGTGACTTAATGATGGGAGCTGCTCCTGGTATTAGGTCAAGACGGAATTCAAGTTGTCGGGTTGGTGGTAAACTAGGTAATTCATTGGGAAATACATCTGAATATTCTCGTACCACTGGGATGTCTTCCAAACGCTTTTTATCGGTTTCCATAATGGTTGCACTTGCTAAATACACCATACAGCCTTGACGCAAGTATCTTAGTGCTTTAAGATGAGATACGAGAGGCAACATTGGAATTCTAATAGTTTTGCCCTTGCAAAAATTTTTTGCCTAATACTTAAATAGCCAGTCTGTACCGACTATCACATCAAAACTTCCTAATTTTACTTGGATTAAGTCGATAAGGAATAGTTGGTCGTTTAGGATGAAAGGGCAGTTTCAGACTATTTGGTAAACAATTATAGACTTATCGTTAGCGAGTTCTATAGTATAAGGATTTATTAATTCACTAACTGACATTTTCCTCAATAATAAAAAAGTTAGTAGCTACAATACTTTTATCGGCGTCCGTAACCATTAAAACTGAAGCTCACCGATCAGAAACTAAGTATGTACCTGTTTCTACATGTGGGTCCTATCGCACTTCGCCCGATTCGTTTATGAAAGCGTAACCCCCTAGCTAGATTGGAAATTGTTGTTTGCCTTGATTTTGCCGTTTTACTCAATTTTGGGGCAGTATCTCCTAAAGCGTTTCGTACTACCGCAATTATAACATGTATGGAGGTTCATTGTAGATGGGGTTTGCAGATTAGATTGCCGTCGAAATGGTTGGGGTCTAGGTGGTTGTGGATGGTGAGGTTGGGTTGTTTGAGATTGTCGGTTTGGAGTATCCATTATTGTTCTACAACTTGGGGCATAATGCCCAATCTTTCTACATCTTGGACATATGGTTGTTCCATATTCACCAGTATGATGCAAATTTACATTTTCCACATTTTTGAAGCGACCCTTTGTTTGTATCTTGTTTCGTGTCGGAACTCTTCATGGCATAAATTTGAGTTGTCGGACTAATTCGTTCATTCTAGGCTTTCATTTGTGCTCAAGAAGTATAATCAGTTCGTTTCAGACCAGATGATTCCCCTAGTACTCTTAATACGCCATTTCTTGTAAGGTCAAAATTGACAACACCGTCTCGCGAGACAGCACTTTCCAAGGTTGAGTAGGATATAGAATTAACTATACTCCTCATCGTTGGGCTCAATCCCCAAATATAACGTTCAATGCGCTTAGATTCCGGAATAACAGACCACGATACTAGATGAGCCAATTCATTGAAACGGTTTGTATAACTTAAATTATCAGCGCCTATCATTTCCAAATTCCAAAGTTCGTGTTCCAATTTATGGATTTCATTTCTTGGGCAAAAATGTTCTAATACGAGGGTTTTAAGTTTAGATCATGTCACATTGTTGATCGCTTCTCGTCCCCGAGTTTGTACAATCATACTACTACATGCTAGTAATATACCTAATTATACAGTCTGGTGGGCAGTTGCTGATACTAATTACAGATTCAGTCTTTTCATTCCATTTTATCAATCCTTTTGGTTCCTCAGTACCACTGGAATTTATAGGTTCAGACGACAATACTGTTCATACGAACATTCCCGGCGAGGAGGGATTTGCGTTACCAGAAGTATTGGTATACGGTGGGGTAGTTATATTCGTGACATTATTAGTATTCAACGGGGAAGTAGTATTATTGGCTGTATAAGTTCTCGACGGTTGGTTAACCAATTGTACTTGAACGCATACAAGTAGTGACTTGCGCTACTATAGTCGGAATCACTGCTTGTAATTTTCGGACAATCATTTCGGTCATTTATGCCTCATAAATAGTATTAGTTTTCTTTGGGACCATTCTATAACAATAGTCAATTATATAGTAATTAGTATTGTTTCTACCATAGCAAGCACAATACCAAGATAATTATAATCATAAACACACAACTATGCCAATGAACACATTTGTATTACACATAACTGTTACTATACGTATGTATTCCGAAATCAGCCCATAGGCTTAACCTGGTATAGGCCAGCGCTTAAATATATGTACTAAAATTTGTCACTATATAGAGACTTAAATTGGTAAGGGTTAGTGCTTGTAATAAAAGTAGATTAAAAACATCCTCCAAGTGCTGCATGGTGTATCAAAAGACCATGCACAACAAACCATACTACTTCTATTTCTATATATCCATATGTATAAAATACAACAGCCACACACAAACAGCCACTAAAGCTGCAATAACCGCCTTACAACCCAATAACTAGGTTGTCATCCTGTCTAGACACCATCGAGAATAAGCCTCGGTTCGCTGTAAGTTCATCACAACCTGTTGTAAATCCAACACAGAATCATATAGCTCATGCCTTCTCTGGATGTTGGTGGTTATAGCTATTGAGTGTTTCATAACTTGAACAGTCAATGGGGAGGTTCTTGGTCGGGTTCAGGTATACCCCATTTAGGGAGAGGTATCTCCATAACCTGAATGTGTGAGGTTATTTTCCTATGATAGGTCGATCTGGGTGTTGAATTCTTACTATTAGGTCGTGGTACACTCGTACGGTCAGTCTAACTGGCTCTGTGAGTGGGTGAAATTACCTTGGTATGGTGTGATGATGGTGTGGGAGATTTAGGAGCTCTAGTAGGTGAGTGGTAAGTATTGGTGGCTCCCACTTCATGTCTAGGTTATGTCCTAGGGGAAAAACTAGCACACCTAGAGACAGATAAGTCTGGTTTATTAGTGGGTGCCACATAGAGAATCACGTCATATCTCTTATTTTCATCTATTTCTAAAAAATCGTTCTCCTCCATATCTTTTTTTGGTTCTTCCTTCTCAAAAGATAGTGTTGTTACTTGATCAACTGCATCATCTCTGGTTCTCGACATCCCTCTGTACAATGTTTAGTATAATAATAACAATTATTGATAATATTAATTATAAGAATGTATAATCTTAATCACAATAAGATACATTCATGTATTCATACACAATATAATAAGAAGTATATATTTCCTAAAAAGTGTAGAAAGTGGGTTTTCACCATTAGATCTAATAAAACACACTGCACAATAAACACACCGCAACTAAAATAAAATACACCGCATAATAAACACACTTACCATATCCACCGTCAAATCAACATATCTAGCGCACCAGTTTACTTCTTACACTTCTTAGACACACTCAACTTCTTATTATAACCTCACCCTATAATCATATATATTTATATATATATATATAATACTATATTTTATACACATATGTTGTTGTTTTTACCTATTTGAATGTTCAGCGATTTCTTCCTGAATCCCATCGTACAAGCAAGTATCGATTAGCTCTAGCAATTCATTCCAACTTCAGCTTACCTAAAAGCATGTTAAAAGGAGTAAACTACAAAGAGTTAGTGAGTTTCACAAGTTAAAACGAAACCAGTACACGTAATCATAGTATTCATGATTTCTATGTATGTGATGTTAATATACTAAGCCACGAGTGAATCCTCGACTAATTTCTATTGCGTGGCCCACACTGCCCACGCACTTACTATGGCCACATTGGCCCTATTTGCCCCAACAGGTATTATGTCTAACACAACATAGCATATCAAAAGGTTCGCATGGTCATGTGCAATTGTAAAAAATGTTCCGGCATACCCCACCTGCCCTGTCAATTGGGTTTGTCTAATCAATAGTACTATTCACATGACTTCGACTCGTAGTTAATCACTCATGTGGAGGGACTTTCAAGTGTTAGCTCTTAGATAATTCACATCATAAAAGGTTTCCAAATAAATAGGTATATATAAACATACTTTTCACCCCAAATTTTCGTAAAACAGTTTAAAACGTGAGGTCATGAAACACACCTTATCGTATCACTGTATTAGTAACACACCGATGTAAATGGTATGTCTCGATTATAGCTCAATCCCTATAATCAATATTGCATTGTTTATACTAGTGCAATCTTTAAACTGAATATATTAATAGTCTTAGATTGTGTATATCTAGTCTGAGTATGTCTGTTACGCCCAGAACATATTAATAGTCTTAGATTGTGATGTTGTACGATATGAAATGTTTAAAACCAGTATTGGCTCAGTTTCACCATTTTCCGTGTCTGGCCAAGTTGGTCGTTTACGCATTTTGGAAATAGGTAAGATCACACAAACTTGAGTAAATACAATATTTGATAAAATGACACGATTTATAAAAGAAATTTTTTGTTTCAGTATCTGGATTGGTCGCAGGGTTCATTTGCGTTTTTATACGGGTTTGATTGTACAATATGCGTACAAGTCACCCGAATTGTCTGAAAATATTTTAAAAAAGTTCAATTTTATCAAATTCATTCAAAACTATGATATTTCACCACTTTAAACGTTTTAACATACCAGTCAGCTCGTTAAACATAACGATGCCAGTTTTATCAAAACATATATAAATTAAATATTTAAATTAATGTAACTATTTACATTATTATATAAACATTATGGGAATTATTTTACTGACAAGTAAAAATATGAAGAAATTTATAAAAATAATACCAGAATTTTAACACTTATTTATATATTTATAAAAGTTCATTTTATGTATTATAGTTAACCGATAAATCACCCGTTTATACCAACCGATTTCAGAAAAATCCGATAAATTTTATGAATGGTCAAATATCATCTAATAACCCTTGTAAAATTTCCAGAACTGAACTCTTTGGTTTAAAAACGTTTTATGCATAATTCAAGTAGTATAAAATTTTCCAGAACTGAACGCTTAAACGAAAATCCACGAAACATACTTACCCATTTCAAATTGTTCCCAAGTTTTTTGTGTTATCTAACAACGGGATTTCCAAGTTCTCCAAAAAATTTCATAATTTTTCAAGTAGTTTAACTATTTTTCAAAATAAATCCTCAATAAACGGTTATAAAATTGCTAAATATTCTCCGTTTTCAAAATATTTCCAAATTTGGATAGAGACTCTCATACATGGTCCTTAATATCCTTACAATGTTTCATAGGCTACCAATAAGTACGTCATAATCTAATCCTAAGCAGCCCCTTAACGAATAATCAGCTATTAGCTTTGCGGTTTTCAGAGTGTTTTGGCTGTTTTAGCGCCTCTCCGGGTTCTTGTTACTCAATTTAGTATATCAACAGGTCATATAACATAAAATCAAGCATACAAGATCAATCAAAAAGCCTAGTAAATTAGAGTTTCGGTTAAGGTTTGAAATCGAGTTTTCAAACCGTAAAAACGTAATAAAAACGTTCTAATCCGTGTTTTTGGCCAAAAAAACCATACGTTTCTGGTTTCTAATCATGTTTAAAATCAAAACATGTTTTTAGGTACTTTTAAGAGATTTTATATGGTTAAACATGTTTTATACTAATCAAAACATGTTTTTAGGATAATAATTAGTTTTAAACATATTCAAAACCCATCAAAAACGATGATTTATGTTAAGGTTTTTGCACAAAATTGAAGAACTCAGCTGGCCAGGTTGAGTTGGTAAGAATGTAAACATTTGTTGTTGGGATAACATAAAAACAAAGAAAGCATAGGTGGGTATTGCACCCTTTTGTTACGATCGGAACTAAGGGTGGGTACCTAACCAGGGGTCGGTTTATGGCTTAAAGTATAGTCCGGGTGCGGTAAATAGTACAAAAATAAGCGTTTTTGTCAAAATTTTGCAAATTAAGAATAGCATACCATTTGAATATAAAAAACCAAAATATTTTCATGATGTGCTTAAAACATCTTATATAAGTGTTCTACAAGTCTTTTTCGGCTTGACTGATGATACAATGCTCGTTTTCTTACTAACGATCGGGTTTATGTTCACAATGTATTATTAAACGAAAATCTTTTTGTTTGAGTGGTTTTGCACATACTAGGGATATAATATCAATATGTTAGTTGTAATACTACATATATCTCTTATATATGACCCCCCCCTGATATATATCCGGGTCATAACCAGTATCGTTTGGTTAATCATTTACTTGTTAGGTAGCAATTATGGTGTACCTTGTTTTCGTACGATCGGGATTATGTTTAAAATGTATTATTAAACGAAAATCTTTTTGTTTGAGCGGTTTTGCACATACTAGGGCTATAATATCAATATGTTAGTTATACTACATATATCTCTTATATATGACCCCCCCCCCCCCAATATATATCCGTGTCATAACCAGTATTGTTTGGTTAATCATTTACTTGTTAGGTAGCAATTATGGTGTACCTCATTTTGTCACGAATGTCACATGTGTCCATTCGTTAGACTATGCAGCCCATTCTTAAAGTAATGGCAATTCCCTAAGGGTGTTTAACGAATGGGAGCTCCGTCGTTAACAGGGTTGGGCCTACTCCTGTTTATTTCGCACAAGTGATCTATGCTTATTTTTTCACAAGTAAAGTTATGTTACCCGGATTCTCTCTAGAACCAAGATTAACCGTATATATGTTTGTATGAATCCTTAACGTTATCAATAAAGTAATCATTCAGCTGGATCATCGTTATTTATCGCCTTTTATATCATTGATGTATCCAATTACTACTAGATATTGGCTTGTATAAGGTTTCCACAATTGGTATCAGAAGAGATGGTTGCTCTTGATACATCAATTCGTTGCAAAATTCTGATTTGAGACGTATTAATCGTGGTCTTCAAGTTTTGGTTAATGTTTGATCAAATTTTAGTTGAATCAATGGATGATTATTGAAATTTAAGGTTAATTTGTGTCCATGGATGGAATCCAAACAATCGTAATGTATTTTGGTGAATTGATTTGATTATTTTAAGGTTAATTGGTGTTGTCCGCCATTGATAGCCATGGTTCTGGTTGATCTGAGTTAAGGCTTATTCAAAGTGTTTTTGATGAAATAGATGCTTGAATCATGTTCTTAATGTAAATCCTATGCTTCGATGAAGTTCGGGGATGTTAATTTGGGGATTTGATGAAGTTTTGATGATTCTGGCCATAAAAACCGTGTTTCCGGGCGTTGCAACAGTAATTTCTTGTGAAACACGTTTTTTCGGCTACAGTAACTGCTCCAACCACTCATTCGTTAGTTTATTGTAATATTTCACTACGGGTTCTTAACGTATGAGTTCATATGTTAATGGATTTAACGAAGGTGGACTATTTTAGCGAATGAGGACTTGGCTAACGTATGTGGATACCATTTTAACAAATGAGGGTATTTATAACGAATGAAACCATATTCGTCTATAGTTAATGTATGTTGACTTGTTTAACGAATGAGGACATTTTTTAGCAAATGCAGATATTATATAAAGAATGAGGAAGATGTTTATGCGTACCACATGGAAGATGGGCGTCCTCAACAACAAATCATGCACTAACACTTATCTGATCCAACACTCGAATAAACTTGTTAGTACATGGTTTTGCGTCTCGGTGTCTGTATAATGTATTTTGGCTAATAGATAAATTTACAGCGGTATTTTGGTCATTAATGTAAGTCTGATTCGTTAAGGGATGTTAATGAATGAGACCCACTTAGTTTTGTCCTCATTTGTTATATATGTTCACGAATGATGGTTAACCTATATGGTTAATTTGTTAAGGGATGTTAACAAATGAACATAAAGTATGATAGCGAATTAGAGGCTCATTCGTTAGGCCTGTCTAACGAATGAGCTCCTCTTCTATATATACCCTCTATCTATTCATACATTATAACAACTATGATTATTATCCATTTGCATACTATTACTCCGCCACATTGTTCTTTCAACACACACAATTAACGTAGTCAACTGAGACCTAATCGTAGTTCTTATCAATGACTAGATCATTAACGTATATAACCGTGTTTGATTAGATATGTGGTTTCTCAAGTGGTATCAGAGCCACCATCAGATTGAATTACGATTAAGATATATTTATAACTCAATTGATTCATCTATTGAATGTTATTTGTGATTAAATGTATTGAATTGTGATTTCGGACTTTTAACAACATAGAATCATTCAATTAGGTATTGAAATCATCATAATTGGAATTAATTGGACTAGAGGATTTTTAATAATCACGATATGAACATCAGGTAAAGTTTAATTGTATTAGTTCTTCTTTAATTGTTGAATTCAGTTTACGCGGGAACTGAGTTGTGTTTTGACTGAATTTTGGTAAAATTGGAAAAGTATTGGTTTGTGTTTGTGTTTGTGGTTTGAATTGGTATAATGATGTTCGGAATGGAAAGACGAGTGGATTGAGTGGTTGATTGTGCAATGTGGTTGAGATTGAACGTGTTTGAATTTGTTTGGTGTTGGTTAGTTTTGAGTTTGAATTTGGAAAAAGTTTGAATATTTGAAGATATGAATCCTCATTTGTACATTTCTTGAGCTCATTCGTTACTTTTAACAACTCAGTCGTTTGGCATTTGTAACCATTTTTACATCTGTTTAACTCGCTAGAGTTCCTCATTCATTCAGTAAACCTTCATTAGCTACACTCATTCGTTATTGTTCATACGGGTGAACAGTAGTATTCATTCGTTAGTTTCATTCGCCATTGTTTCATTCGTTACTTCTTCACCACATTTGTATGCTTCTCATTCGTGTGAAAAGTTTCATTATTATTGTTCATTCGGTATACTTACACACCACATTCGTTACTTAACGTATACTCATGTTTTACCTCAACTTACATAGATTGTCAATTTTCATCTCATATTTTCAAAATTTGACAGTTTACACCCTACACTTTTATACATAACAGAAATGGCAAAGTTTTATGCACTTGCATCCCATAATGCTTTAATGCAGCATATGTTAAACTAAAATTCTGAAATAGGGTCTCATTTTAAATGGTCGAGACATGTGAATTTGTGTGATTTTTCTAAATGAGAACCAATGTTTAGAGCTAACTTGGGATCTGTCCATTAAGATTGTATACAAAGTTTGGATGTTGTCTATAAAACTGTATTGGTTGGTAGTGATTCTATTTGGTGGATAAAGAAAATGTTTAAAGGTATGTCAAATGAAGAAAAGAAAGCCTACGATATTGAAACAAGGGCTTATTAAAGGCATTACCAGAAAACATTTTTCACCAGGTTAGCATCATTAAAGTATGTGCTTCCTTGTTTCAACATTTGAAAGCGATGAGCATAGGAAGTACAAATGATAGTAAGAAATCGATCATGAAGTTGCAATTCAGAAACTTTGTTTGTTAAATGGGGACACTATCACTGAATTATTGACAATATTTTGTCATTTAATTACTCAGATGAGTAATTTCAAAATGCCTCCTAGTGAGATTGATCAAACTGGTACTATGAAGAATGCTCTACCCGCTTCATATTCCACTTATTTGCTTGAGGTTAAAGAAACCAAATTCTTCAAATTTGAAAAACTCACAAGAATGGAATTTATTCAAAAATTAGAAGAGACTATGATTTGAAATGTCAGAACTCTTCAAAAGATAATCAAGATCCATCTCTATATGAGGGAGCACCTCCTTCAAGTAGTACATCTGTTCCTATCACATCCTTTTATTCTCAAACAAGTCAAGAGATTCCTCCAGGTGCTGAAGCTATGCCTAATGTATCTTTCATGGCATCCGGATTTGGGTATTCATCTGGTACAATTTCTCAAACTTCACAACCACCAAATAGAGATGGTCAAAAAAACCGGTTGGGGAACCGGTTTACCGGTTTAAAACCGGAAACCGGTTTTTACGAAAACCGGTTTGACCGGTTTACAAACCGCCGGTTCGTATTTCGGTTACAAGTTTTAGATCCAAAACCGGTTAACGAACCGGTTAATGAAAAAACCGGTTTTTTTTAATAACCGGTTATGGAAAAACCGGTTAACCGGTTTATAAAAAAACCGGTTTTTGACCGTTGTGGAAAAACCGGTTAACCGGTTTCTCCATAACCGGTTAACCGGTTAAAAACCGGTTTTTGAACGTTGTATAACGGCTTTATGGCCGTTTTTTTTTTTGACCGTTTTTTTTTTTTTACCATTTTACCCCCACAAACATCTATATATAGTTTAGGTTGGGTATTGGTTAGATCACACTCGATTATACAACTCCAAACGCTCTAAACGTTTATTTCATACGCGATTATTTTGTTATCTCACGCTCAATTATACCACATTACCACTCCATACGCTCTTATTTCATAGTCGATTATCATGGCCTCCCACAGTGCTGCTTCATCCGTCAACATGGGTGCCTCGAACACGGGAGAAACGGTCGTTCGGGTCATCCCCACGAAACGAAACCATGATGTTTGGCAACATTTCGACCTATGCGAAATGTCTAACGGTAGCCAAAAAGCTCGATGCAAACATTGTTTGAAGTTTTATGGCAAAGATGCAAACTCCACTTTAAAAGCGCATGTACAAAGGCCCTTTTGCAAGGCCTTGAAGGACGAATCGGGAAGTAGTTCGCAGCCTGAGATGACGAATCTAGGAGCGGTGTTTACGTACGACGTTGAAGCGGTACGTCAAAAGTTTTCAAACTTTGTGATTCAACAAACACTTCCTTTCAACCACTTCGACAACCCTCAATTCACGGAGATGATGCAAAACTATGTTCAACCACGCTACCAACACGTAAGTCGTTCGACCCTTAGAAGAGATTGTCTTAAAGCATGGAAAAACGATAAATCCGAACTAATTTAATACTTTTCAAACTTACAAACTGGTGTAAACTTAACAACGGATGTGTGGTCGGTACCTCATGGTTCGCCCGACTCATACATTTGTGTGACGGCTCATTGGGTTGACCCCGAGTCGTGGCAAATGATGAAACGAACCGTTGGGTTTCAATTGTTTGATTACCCGCACACGGGTAGAAATATTTTTCAAATCTTGGATAAAGTCATTCGACAATACAAGATTGAACATAAAATCTTTTCAATTTCGTTTGATAACGCGTCCAACAATACGGCCGCGGTTGGCCATTTAAAATTAAAGTATAAACCTATTTGTGATGGAGCGTTTTTTCATAGCCGATGCATTGCACATATTATCAACTTGGCCGTGCAAGATGGGTTAAACGTGATCGAAACGCAAAGAAACAATTTTAAAAGAATGTTACGAGATGTTTTTAGCAACAATAAAACATTTTCAAGATACAAAAAATTTTGTGTAGAAGCTAATTGTCAATGGTTGGGGCCAAATTGGGATTGTCCAACAAGATGGAACTCGACTTGTAATATGTTTGAGAAAGCCATCCAACAAAAAGAATCATTAATTGCGTTTCATCAAATTTTGTCAAGTAGGGGTAAATGTGCACCGTACGATCCTAGAAACTGGTTATTGATTGAGATCGTTACGGAGGTCCTTCAAATTTTTAAATCTTGCACAACTAGTTTATCCGGGGTTTACTATCCAACAAGCCCCATTGCTTTACCAAAAATTGCTGTCATGTGCACAAAGTTGAGTGAACTTCATTGTAGGGGTGCACCTTATTTTGATATGGGTGTAAAAATGAAAGAAAAATTTAGAAATTATTTTCAAGAACTACCCGCTGTTTTGACATGTGCTGCTGCGTTAAACCCTTGCATCAATGTTGGTGGTGTTGAAGCTTTAATAGAAAAAATTTGTGATGAGCTAGAGTTAAACGACGATCAAAACCCCTATTATAGCCACACTTTAAAGAATGCTTTCAACACCACCTTGTCAAACATGTATGATGTCTACCTTACAAAATACGGGTCGTCTTCCCAAATTCATGACTCGTTAAGAGCTGTTGCCCAATCCCAATCCCAAACCGACCTTGAAATGGGGATGTACTACATGATTTGGGAAGACGCCGGTAAACGTCAAAAGGTAAACACCCCAAGCAGTGAACTTGGAAGGTATGGTGGTACCAACTTTGTGAAACACATGACTCCGGATGAATTTAGAAGTCTTGATTTGCTGGCTTGGTAGAGAGGTAAGGAGGATGAGTTTCCGATCCTCGCCGCCATGGCCAAAGATTTACTAACGGTCCAAGCTTCCACGGTAGCTTCGGAGTCTGCTTTTTCTGTTTCTGGCAGGGTTATATCGATTAGGAGGACTCGACCACTGCACCAGCTATAGAGATGTCGATTTGCTATAAGGATTACTTGGACTCTTTAGATAGGGCACAACATCAACGCTCACTCGAGGGGGAAATGAGTATGAAGCGGGCTTGTATGAAGACGAGGTCAATGAAGGACACACTCAACCAATGACCGATGAAGAAGCCGCGTACGACGATTACCTAAGAAATAGCTCGGGATCGGGTAGCGAAGAAAATTAGTTAAATAAACAGCAAACATGGAGGCAAATCATGAGTAAGAAACAGCAAGTTGTTCATGTAATCGTGTCTAAGCATTCTTTAATGTTTGTATTTTTGAGTTACGAATATGCGATAACGATTTAATGTTTGTATTTTTAATGTAAAAACTATAAATGAAAGTTATGTGTTTTTAATCTTTGGTTTGTTGAAAACACATTCACCAACACACACTCATACTCATCTTCCAAGCAAAGAACCCTAACAACGAAAGCAAAGAATGGCTTCGGTCAGTCCGTTTTGCCTTGTAGTTACCGGTTTGCCTTGTAGTTACCGGTTTGTTTATACTGTGAAAAAATAATGGTTATTAAAAAAAAAAAAAAAAAAAAAAAAAACGGTTAACCTAAAAACCGGTTAATAAAAAAACCGGTTTATTAACCGGTTCTAACCGGTTTCTAAACCGGTCCTAACCGATTAGACCGGTTAGGGTTTTGACAGAAAAAAACCGGTTATTAACCGGTCCGGTTATTAACCGAACCGGTTTTTTTCCGGGCCAAAAAAAACCGGTCCGGTTAATAACCGAACCGGTTTTTTTAAAAAAACCGGTTTGTGCACCTCTACCACCAAATATGAACATGAAGGAGGTTGAACAACAGTTTTTACATGTATAGGCTCTTCCTTTTTGATAACCTTATTCACATTTATAAGAGGATCAATAGTTAAAGGGTTATCAATATCAACTTCCTTACGATCTACCATGACTGGAATTTTAGAATAATCATCCTGAAAAGGAGGAGGAACTTCAAAAAATCCCAAACCATGTTTACTTCCCTCTAGACGACCACTTACTTCAATTATTTCGTTTAACAAAAAGGATGAATCTCAAAAATTAACAAAAGTTATTCTTCAATTCTAAATCACAATTTCAAGTTAGTAATCTTGTTTCTCAATTTCAAGATCTCTTGAAATTGTTGATCAACAAGAATTAATTTGACTGATACCTATGCTTCCAAATCATGATTACAATAAGACAAAGCATTCATCTTTGATATTAATATTTGTTAAGTCTCCGTTGCTTTTCTATGGTTATCATGAAGAATGGTCAACTAATACACTAGTGTCTCACTGAGCTAACAAATAGCTCAAGTTTAAACTTGTTTTCATCACATCGAGAAATTTTTCTGTTTAGAGTTTAATCAACAATATATGACATTACATTAACAGAATCAACTAACACAGTGTTAAAAGAGCTAGAACTAACCTCTATAATCTTGGCCGTGCAAGAGAAAGCTTCTGACTGCTCTATGCTTGAATCATCTGAATCAATCTCAATTTCTTATTCTTCACTCTCATATGTTACCTTATCTCCACTTGCATCTTCAAAATGTTTAGATTGCTCAAACAATGCAAGATTCGCTTGGTTACTCTTAGAAGGTGTATTCCCCAAAAGCATTTGAGACAAGTCAATCCCTTCTTGAGGTATCAAAGCTTGTGACCCAATTGGCTTGACTGATTTAGCCCCTTTTGTTTTCTCCTTAGACTCAAAGTTGTTATACTTCTTTTTGAGTACCTATCTTGAGTCCTGGTGTCCGAATATTCCCTCTTTGACTTGTCACACTCCTGGCAATTGTAGCACTTGACCTTTAATTTACCAAAGCCAATTATTTTGTTCATCACATGTAAGTCTTGTCTGCCTTTTGCATGAATTTATTGACTTTCCTCATGATCATGCCCATATTGCATTTGAGATCCATTGATTCAAGATCATCCGGATCGATCTGATCATAGTCCTCATAAGTTAATTTACTCCTAGCATTCTTGCTACCTACCAGATACTCATATGATGCCATGAAGACAAATTGTTGTGCAGCCTCCTTCATGTTCACATTTGGTGGTTGTGAAGTTTGAGGAATTGTACCAGATGAAGACCCAGATCCAGATGCCATGAAAGATACATTAGGAATAGATTCAGCACCTAGAAGAATCTTTTGAGTATTTTGAGAATAAAATATTTGTGATTGGAACATATGTACTATTTGAAGGAAATGTTCCCCCATATAGATGGATTTGTTTGGTCCAGTGGACCATCAGAGCATTGCAGTAGATCTTTTATGTTTGATTGTCATTGACGACTATACAAGATTATCGTCGGTGTTATTTATGAGTATGAAGAATCAGACACTAGTTCTTGTACAAAATTGAATCACTATGATCGAATCACTTTATAAACATAAAGTGAGACGAATTCGAAGTGATAATGTCACGGAGTTCAAAAATATTATGCTCGATGTTTTCTATATTCAAAGAGGTATTCATCATGAATATAGTGCTCTGTATGTGTGACAACAAATGATGTAGCTGAAAGGAAAAATAGGACGTTGATTGAAGCGACTAGAACGATGTTGGCGGATTCTAAGCTTCCTGTTCAATTTTGTAACAAGGGTGTGAACACTTCATTCTATAGATTGAATCATGTTCTCATGGTTAAGAAGCTCCATAAGAAAATTTATGTGTTGCTTAATAACTGTAAGCCAAATGTTAAAAATAGATGTGGTTAAATTTTAAGAAAAAGCAATTGAGGGTTACTTTCTTGGGTATGCCTCACCTGAGAAACGTGCATTTAATTTCTCTTCTAGGTGTGTAGAGGAATGGTATCACGTTGATTGTCAATGATATTCTACACCACCTGCCGCATGGGACCTGATTGGATGTTCGACTATGATGGTTTATTTAATTCATTCACACCTTTGGTTGAAGTACAAATAGAAGATTCGGTTCATGCTTATTTGGAAAAACAATTGTTTTCTATACCCGTATCTTCTAATTTATGGCGATTACATTGTACAAGATCAACTAAAAGCATCAAATGATGTTTTTATATCTCCTGATTATGTCGACTTTGAAGATTCTTCCTCCACTCTATTTGTTGAACCTCAGGATGTTACTGAGATACACGTTGTCAGGATCGATTTAAACTCGTAACCCACACAAACTATTGACAAGAAATACTAAGAAATAAAATTGAGAAAGCCCCTAATTAAAACTGGCGGAATCAACAATAATAAGGGTGTTTCTTAATAACACTAAGCTGACAAACACACCACGAACTCAAAATATTTCCATTCATAATATTCAGTGAAAATACAA